>NC_064851.1:136004899-136009460 GCF_024139225.1 Suncus etruscus
TGGAATTCTTCAATTGCCTTTCAAAAGAGTTTATATACGGAACATTACTGGCAGTATCACCTACCATGAGTAATTAAATTTTCATTTCCTACTGAAACTGAAAGAGAAAAGGTCTAAACCAGAATAATTAATTACCTCTCTCTCCCCGGAAAGGTCTGAGCCAGAAACTTAGAGTGATAAGAAAATTCTGCTGCAGGTTAGTATTTCTCATCACTGTATTAAGGGATTTATTTGATTTTCAGTGGTGACTTGTAAGGAAGCTTAGAATAATGAGGAGAAAGACAGGTCTGAACCAGGTAACATTCTTGCTTTTCTTCATAAACACTCCACATATGTACTCTGATCATTTACATCAAATAGTTAAGTATCAATCATGTCTATATTCAAATGCAAATATTATAGCATATCCCAGAGTAAAATATAAAGTGGATTGTGGTCTGTGGTCTGTTTGGTGACTTAAATTATCTGTTCAATTGCTTTCATCAGTGTAGAGAATAGAGAATTGACTGAACATCTTTTCTGTGCAGGAACAATTGAGTTAGACTTTCCATTTACAAAAGTGACTATCACAATTAATGAATGTGCTTAATGTGCACATAAATTCTAACTCAAAATAGGTTGAAATAAATAATAACTCTTGATATAGTTAATGGCTGGGAAATTAAATACACCATTTTTCAAAAGCAATAAAAACATTTTTTCTCAAACTCACAAAGCCCGAGATACACTACTGAATAAAATTAGAGTTCTAAAAAATAACCTATCCACCAAATCAGACCTCAGTTTCAAAATATTTACAAGTAGGTGAGATATAATCTACACACAAAAAATATTTAGTAAAAGAGTCTCCTCTAAAAAATACATAGCATACTCTCAAAGGACATCTTTTTAGTAAAAGCTATGAGGAGGGCTTCTAAGAACTAACACAGGCACAGCAAACCTTAGTGGCTTTATACTGTAAGATGAAAGGCCATACTCTATCAATTCAGTATACTTGAGGAATACTCTTCTGGCAAAAAAAAAAAAGTTCTATAAAATTTTAAAATACTAGTTTTGCTTTAATTCCCAGTCCTCCAACAATTTAAAGATTGTCTTTAGCTTCTGTGTAAAGGTATTACAAAGCCTAACACATGAGGGTATTTGAAGTATTTATTCTATAACTATGTTTATTAATATTTAAAAGCCAATAATGCAATGCATGAAAGATGTGGAAGGAAAAAATCTCCAAGTACTTGACTCCTATAATACTATATCTTTAAGCAGCACATACTTGAAGATCAATGATCTTATGTCTTGTTTTATAATGCAATGCTGTTAGAGAACAATCACTTTCTATTGTTCAGTGTCTCAAGACAGATGGTAGAAGAGGTCAGCCTTGAACACAAGTCTTGGCTCTACCATTAAAATCACATCAAGGTGGGCAGAGGGTGGCGCAGGCCATAAGGCATCTGCCTTGCACTTGCTAGCCTAGAATGAACCGTGGTTCAATCCCCCAGCATCCCACATGGTTCCCCAAGCCAGGAACGATTTCTGAGCACATAGTCAGGAGTAACCCTTGAGTGTCACTGGGTGTGGCCAAAAAAAAAAAACCCAAAAGAACAAACGAAACAAAAAAAATCACATCAAGGATTACATAAAACATTGGAAAAGAAAATGCAGATCAACAATCTACTTTATTTTATTCTTTACTAAAGCATTTTTACTATTTAGACTTTTTAAAACTGATACACACTGTTCACACCTATATTTCAAGTTTGGAAATGCATATTTGCAAGCAGCAATACAAAAGTATTTATAAAAAATGCATAATCTCTGAAAATTATGAAAACATCCCTGCTACCAATACATTTCTACATACAAAACTGACCACCATATTGTTATTTCCGTGTAGCAAGAGAAGTTCATTTTCAAAACAGATAAAATTCAGTCTTTAGGTGTGAATGGTATGAATGACAGTCTTTTTTTTTTTTTTTTAATTCCTTAGTTGTTTGGGATCCTT
This sequence comes from Suncus etruscus, assembly GCF_024139225.1. Lineage (NCBI taxonomy): Eukaryota > Metazoa > Chordata > Mammalia > Eulipotyphla > Soricidae > Suncus > Suncus etruscus. The sequence goes on from NC_064851.1 coordinate 136,006,899, forward strand.
AAGCATGCAAAAACCACAAACAGGAGGGTCCACAAAGGAACCAGGGTTGTCTTATGGCATCCAGTTAAGCCAGAGCTGGGAATGCCTCTGGGTCATCTACATCAGGAGCAGAAGCATTTGACTTGTCAGTTCTGCTGCAACGATTTGGACGTCCACCACGCCCATGGCCACCTCGTCCTCCCCTGCCGCCACGTCCTGGGCGGCCAAAGTCTCCAAAATTAATTTCCAACTGAGAGGTTGTATCATTTGCTGGCTTCCGAAATGATGTTCCATAACCGAATCTTCAGTATGAGCCTCTTTACTCTTTGACTTATGATGGACAAATCCCTTCTTCCACTGCCCATCAGCGCCTTCATTTGGTTTTCGAATATTAAATTCTACTTTTGCACGGTCCTTATTTTGAATTGCCTTTCACTCATCCAAAGTCATCTCTTTTTGGACCCTCTTCTTTTACTTCTTCAACTTCATTCTCCATATTTTCTGTGTCAGCCACTGGGTGTTCTTCACCTTCAGTTGTTTCCTCAGTTACATCTGATTGATCCAAGTCACTGCAATTATAAGATATTGGTTTCTGAATGTATTTGGGGGATTCTGTTAATTCATCTTTGACAGTTCCCCAGTTATGAGATCCGCTTGTTTGTCCTCATGCTTCAGGCCAGATCTATCACTTCCACTATGCCTATCAAATTCACGTTTGCCACGAGAATCAAATCCATCTCCTCGTCCCATTCCACGTCCATGGCTCCTCGACCTCTTCCTAGACCACCACAGCCTCGGATAGGCCGGTCAATAAACGGTCTATCAACTGAAAATTCTCCCTTTTCTTCAAATGGTTTTTCAAATCTTCGTTCTGGTCTCCTATCATTTATTTTCCCTTCACCCTGAAGTTGTTGATCAGGTCTTCTTCCAACATGTCTTATTCCTTCTTTCTTGAGCGCCACGGGCGACTGTGCGTCCTCCTTGTTCTTGCGGTCCTGGACTCCTTGCGCAGCTGCTTGCCGGCAGCGGCGGTGTTGGACGCGGCCTGCACAGCGCTCTTGTCCCTGGGGACCCCCCACGCCGCCGCCCCCGCCTCCGGCTTCTTTTTTCTTATTCTCCTCGGCCTTCAGCACCTCGAAGGGTTCCGATTCGTCGTCAAATAGCTGGTCGAATCGGTTGGTGACCACGCAGCCGAAGCCTTCCTGCAAGTGCCCGGGCATGATGGAGGCTCAGCGGCGCGTTCCTTCACGGATTGCAGCGGGCTGCGCCGGAGCCACAGAGCGCCTGCTTCAGCTCTCTACTATTTAGATTTTTAATTACTTTAAGTAACATAAATTTGCTTTCTTGCCTGACTTGTACTATATTTTTAGTTTGTTGAGTTCATGTGTTATGAGAAACATAGTTGTCAACTCAAAAGACTTCCAAATATCCAGTGCAGAATGTCACCAGTACAAGTGCCCTCGAATGTGACATTCCAAAGGTCAGAGTTACATTTTGACCATATTTATAACCTCATCACTAGCCATATGTGCTCTATAAATATAAATTTAAATTAAATAGCTAAAATTAGCTTTGATGCATTGACTGAATTTCTGGTATGCAATAGATTAAAACTTCCTAAACTCAAGTGTCTCTGATGGCTATTGAATTTGGGAGCTCAGATAATAACATTGTTAGTATCACAGTTAGATTAAACAAAATTGGTAAAAAAAAATTATGACTTATAAAATTGTAATAGTTTTATGAAGCTATATGAAGGAGAGACAGAGAGACAGACAGGCGAAAAAAGAAAGGCATATAGGATTAGACAAAGGTGGAATGGAAGGAAGAAGGGGGAGTGTGGAAGGGAGAGAAAAAGGGAGAGGAGGAAGGGAAAATAGGTCAGAAGGAAGGAAGGAGAGAGAAGGAAGGGAGGAAGGAAGGAAGAAGGAGGGAAAGGAGGAAGGAGGAAAGGGAGGGGGAGGGGAGAAAGAAGGGAGGGAAGGAAGGAGGGAAGAGAAGAGGGAAGGGATGGAGGGAAGGAGGAAGGTAGTGAAGAAGGTAGAAAGGGAGAGGGAAGAAAGGGAAGGAGGGAGGAAGGGAAGGAGGGAGGCAGGTAGGTAGAGAGGGAGGGAGGGAGTCAGGTAGAAAGGGAGGGAAGGAGGCAGGTAGGGATGGAGGCCCATAGGGAGGGAGGAAGGGAGGGAAACAGGGAGGGAGGGAGGGATGAAGTGAAGGTGGAATAAAAGATTGCAGGATGTTATTGTTACATTATTATAGATTCATGTTTTCTGCTGCTGGCAATTATATAAGAAATTAGCTTAGCAAAACTTATCTCAGCCTTATAAATGTGAATCAATTTTAAAGGCACGATAGAAAAGAGCTATGATTTATTACAAACACCCTCTCACCTAACTTCAAACAATTTACTCATTGTAAATTTGGTGCTCAAAACGTAGATAAAAATATTAAATTTAAAAATTCTTTAGGCAAAAGAGGAAGAAAAACATCAGTAATGATTATTTTAGACATGGGACTCTGACATTTCTATCAGTAACATTGGGAAAACAAGAAAAGAACAGAAAAGCCTGTATAGCTTTGGTT